>NC_053024.1:484522887-484534987 GCF_003073215.2 Triticum urartu
CTTGAACCAAACACACTCCAGTTACTATCTACTAAGTAACTATGCTCTCTCAAAATGAAGATCCCTCCTCCACCCGGCAGCGTGGAGCACTCTCCTCGCTCAGTGAATTTACCACTTGTTTGTCTTTTATTTGTACTTGTCTCTTGTTTCATATTTTCAATCATGAACATTTAAGAAATATGTTGAAGATTTTTTGGAATTAGAAAACAGTTTTCAAGTTGACGAGTATATTTAAAGTTCATGAACAATTTTAAATTCTATGAATATTTTCTAAGTTCTGAAGCTTTTTTCAAATTCACATTGTTTGAGATTTTCACTCCTATTTTTTAAATTCATTAATATTAATAAAAAACATAGGAAGATCTTTAATTTAACAAAATTTCCAAGTAAATAAATGATGGTCGGTTTTTTCTAGCTAGCACTGGAGTGAGGGAAAAAAACTAATGAAGCGAGCGGAGCAGGGAGCCGAGCTGAGGGAGTGAGGGCTTCATGTGATGGCATTATAGCAACAACTTCATACTTCCAACGTGGAATAATAGATTTCAAGGGGCTCACACAACCAACACCGATTGACACTAACCAAACATCTCCACTCTCCTTTCAAAACAAATATGTATGAAAAAACACTGCTAGAACATAACTAAAACTCAAGTCAATGCAAATAAAAGTAGAATGCACTATTGCAGGATTGCCCAATAGTGGCGGGTGCAAAAAACCTAGTAGTGGCAAGCCAGGCTCTTAGGGTTGCCCGCCAGTAACCTCCTGCCACTGCTACTATGGAATTAGTGGCGGGCCGTCGCTCGCCACTAATGACAGCGTTGTATTGGCGGGCAGAAGTTACAGCTCGCCACAACTACAATCACTGCCCGCCACTGTTGTGCGTATTAGCAGTGGCAGACACCTTTGCTGCTCGCTACTCGTAGTGATGTCGGCATATAGAAAAATTGCTGCCGCGACAGCGTTATTTTGGCATTCAAGAAGTATTTTGCACTCAATCATCCCACTGAATTCAAACAATCATATTACAAAGGTGTTACAATAATTAAGGTTATTAGTGAAGCAAACATACAATATAAGAAGTGTAGGGCAACAAATAAACATGTAAAATTATTAACTCATAAAATGAACAATGAATCAGGATGTTTTGAAGCACTGTATCATTCGCAATCGATTACCGCAATATGTATTCGACTCGGTGAAGTCGTTCTTCATCTCACTCTAGCTGGAAGTGAAACTTCCCATCCTCATTTACAACCTCTTTATTGATGATTCTGGCCAACACCTTTTGGAGGCGGCCATGCTCTCTTAATAGTTCCCCTATGTCCATGTCCCTCTCCATATCTTCAGACCACTTGATGATATGGTTATGATACGCAAATAGTTGCTTGTCTTCAAAAAGTTGTCCATGATAGCCACAGCACAGTATCTAGACCTATGAGAGGTTTCCACATTTTGTTCTTGATAGCAACAAGCGCTAGTGAAGAAGTTGAATTCTGAATGTTCGGTTATAGTCTCTCTGACATTCTTAAACTTGGCAAGCGCTAGTGAAGAACTTGAATTCTGAATGTTCGGTTATAGTCACTTGGCGAGAGCATCATTCAGAACCTTCTTCAATCTGGTCCATTGCATTTGAGGGCGTCTCTTCGAATCAAAGAAGTAAGCCAAGCCCTGCGTCGACAATAATGCGATTATGATCCAATGTCGGTCGTTGTCCAAAACTATGAAGAAATTAGCATTGATGAGATCAAACCACAAGGCTATTTATATATTTCAAAATAAATTAGTGAACATTAATGACTTACTTTCATAGTATGGTAGTAGAAAATTGTCCGCATGTGGATGATTGACAATAAAGAACGGGAACAGGTAGTCTGAGATGACCTCCTGACCTTCTATGGTTTCCAAGTTGTGGCAATGCATGTAAAAAGGGTCAGGTAAGGAAACTTTACCATGCGGGAGTAGGGCATAGCGACCAGACCTCAAACAGTCTGATCTCTTTGCTTTAGTTTCATCCCTGGATCAGTAATGCTGACATGCACAGTACTTGAAGGATTTATAACAGAGTAGCAATCACACATTTATTACATCGAATGTCTCAAAAGAGAACTTATTACAATAAATATGGCTTAAGGCCATCTAATAACGATAACAGCGGAAGACTCGGAAGATAAATGGGTCCATCAACTCCAACGGCATCAATGAGTATAGAACCACGACCTAAAAGCACCTTACTCGTCGTTTGAAAAGTCTGCAACATGAGAAGTTGCAGCCCGAAAATGGGTCGCCACATGGAATATGCTGGCAATGTAACACATAGAGAGTAATGGAATGAAACAGCTATACTACATGCATATATGGCTGGTGGAAAGCTCTATGGTTACAGTTTTGCGTAAAGCCAAATTTTCCCTACTGCAAAGGAATAAATTTTATTTAACTATCATGGTGGTTGTTAAACACTGAGAGGATAGACATCCTCTCAATCCCAATTAAGTATCATCCTTAAAACCCAACAATATTAATTTAAAGTAACATGATGAGATTCACATGATAATCCAAGTAGTAGATACTCAAGACGTCCATAACCGGGGACACAGCTAACCATGATTAGTTTATATACTCTCCAGAGGTTTGTGCACTTTTCCCCACAAGACTCGATCTCCTCCGTTGGGATTCTCGCACTACATGGTGTTTGATAAACGGATGACCGAGACATAGTCTTTCAGAAGCGCTAGCGCCTTACGATCGGATAGATAGTACCAACCTACATCCCCTAAATTTGCTAGTCTACCACTGTAAGAGTTCTCACGGCTTAATCGACTATGCTAGAGGCTAGAGTAGCTTGTGGCTGCACATGGAGGTTTCTAGTATGAATAAATCTCATGATCCCTTTGAGTCTGGGTGGCGGTCCATAAAGAAAAACAGGCAATCGCTGGAATACCCAGGTGCCTCAATCCACCGAGATGTGTGTTTAAGTTGCCACCTTAAATAAACCATTAATTTATCAATCTCACATCTGTCATGGATACAGTCTTCCAATCCACGTCTACTAGCATAGCATGGCACAATAAGCAAACATAGAAGTAACTCCCAAGGGTTGATAATAAAACAGGTAATAGGTTCTACCTCATCTACTTCCCAAAACCCACATATTAATAAGATCCTAATCGTGCAATTGTTTGAGGATTGATCTAATGCAATAAAACTGGGTAGTAAAGAGGTATGATCAAAGTGTTACTTGCCTTGCTGATGATCCGTGAAACCTAGAGATTCGAAGTAGCAAGCGGCGCACTCTGGGTACTCTATCAAAAACAAACAAGCATACAATAAGTACTCATCTAATTCACAGGTAAAACTCAAGTAAGAAAACTAACCAGAAAGTTCAACTTAAGAACTCCGGTTTGCAAAAAGAATCAAATTGACGAAGCAACGAAAGTCAAACAACGAAAGAAACAAACTTCGTTTACTAATCTGGATTTAATTCAAATTTTACAGATGCAAAAACTTGTTTGAGTTGGTTAAACGGAAAGAGGGTTTCAAGGCGAAACTCCAGGCGCTTGAATCGCCTGATTCTGATAAACGAGCGAAAAGTTATACTAAAACGAAAATCTGATCAGAAATCACGATCAGAAATAACCGCGGAAAAAATCTGAGAAAAAGAAAAACTAACGAAATGATTAACGAACGAACGTTCGTTAACTGAAACTAAATGACGAATTCGTCCGTTAAAACGAACGAATGGGCAAACGCTCGCTAAATAAATAAACCGAAAAAATAAAACCAATCTATTTATAAAAAACGAATCTAGGGTTTTCAAAAAAACCGGATCGTTTTCTTTAGAAAAATCGGGGCGGCGGGCGGCTACCTAGGCTTGGGCTCTGGTGAGGTCCGGCGGGGTTCCGGCGGGGCTCCGGTGGCGGGTGGGGGCCGGTGGGCGGCGGCTCTTGGCGGCGGCGGTGCAAGGCGGCGGCAAGCGGCGGTGCGGGCGGCGAGGGGCTGCGGCGGTGGCGACTTGGGGCTCCAAGGGGGCCCCGGGGTGGTATTTAAAGGGGGAGAGGCAGTGGCGGCTCCGACTTGGGGAGGGGGTTGGGCGGCGGCAGCTCAGACTCTCCCGAGTCCGGCGGTGGCACGGTATGGGGAGGCGATGGCGCGGGCGGGCCGGCCTGGCTCGGCTGGGCTTCGGCCCAGTCGGGCGCGCGGGAGTTTTTTTTTTAAAAAAAATCCCGCCGAACTAAGGAAAAACCTAGAAAAATAAATAAAAATCTAAAAATGCCAAAACAAATTTTCACCGTCTAAATAAAATATTTAGAACAGGATGGACATTTTCTTGGCCCTAAAATGCATTTTTGAAAACGTGCAATTTTTCCTGAATTCAAATAAAATAGCGAGAAAACTCCAAAATAAAAATCTTACTTGATTTTTTTATTAAACCTTCAATATTTCTTTATTTTTGGAAAGTCATTTTATTCCCTCTCTCATATTTTTATTATAGAAATAATTGAAGATAGAATAAATAAAATCAATGATCCTATTTTCAAAATTTGAGAAAACCCCAAATTTGAAAATAACGAAATCCAAAACTCTCTCCGTGGGTCCTTGAGTTGCGTAGAAATTCTGGATCAGGCCAAAAGCAAATAAAATATGATATGTAGTGATGACCTAATGTATAACATTCCAAATTGAAAATTTGGGATGTTACAAACCTACCCCCCTTAAGATGAATCTCGCCCTCGAGATTCGGGTTGGCTAGAAAATAGGTGAGGGTGGTCCTTCAGCAGTTCTTCCTCTCGCTCCCAGGTGCCTTCATCCTCGGTGTGGTGGCTCCACTGAACTTTGCAAAACTTGATAACCTTGCTGCGGGTGACTTGGCTGGCATACTCAAGAATCTTGACTGGTTTCTCCTCATAGGTCAAATCACTATCCAACCGAATTGCTTCGAGCGGCACTGTATCTCTCAGCGGTATGTCCGCCATCTCTGCATGGCACTTCTTCAACTGGGAGACATGGAACACGTTGTGAACTCCTAACAATTCTTCGGGAAACTCCAACTTGTTGGCAACTTCTCCCATACGCTCCAAAACTTTGTATGGTCCCACAAAACGTGGCGCTAACTTTCCTTTAACTCCAAAGCGCTTAACTCCCCGAAGTGGAGATACTCGAAGATAAAATCGGTCTCCGACTTCGTAAATTGTCTCCTTGCGTTTAGAATCCGCGTTGCTCTTCTGCCTGGACTGGGGTAACTTGAGCCTATCGCGAATCAATTTCACTTTTTGTTCAGACTCCTTAATCAAATCCAGTCCAAACAACTAGTGGTCTCGAACTTCATCCCACGACAATGGTGTTCTGCACCTTCTTCCGTACAAGGCTTAGAAAGGGGCCATCTTCAAACTGGATTGATAACTGTTGTTATAGGAGAACTCTGCATATGGCAAATTGTCGTCCCAACTAGATCCATAATCTAGCGCACAAGCTCTCAGCATATCCTCCAAAATCTGATTGACTCTCTCGGTTTGTCCATCTGTCTGTGGATGAAAAGCTGTACTGAACTCTAGTCTAGTACCCAAAGTTTTGTGCAATTGATTCTAGAACTTTGAGGTAAATTGGGTTCCTCTATCTGATACAATGCTCCTTGGAACTCCATGCAGACATACGGTCCTGGTCATGTATATATTTGCCAACTTAGCACTGGTGTAGGTGGTCTTTACTGGGATGAAATGAGCTACCTTCGTCAAGCGATCGACTACAACCCATATCGAGTCATAGCCTGAACGGGTCCTGGGTAATCCCGTGATGAAATCCATGCCTAGCTTATCCCACTTCCATTCGGGTATCGGCAATGGTTGTAGCAATCCTGCTGGCTTCTGATGCTCTGCCTTTACTCTCTGACATACAACACAAACTGCTACATACTCCGCAATATCCTTCTTCATTCCGGTCCACCAGAAAGTGTCCTTCAAATCCAAATACATCTTGGTATTTCCTGGGCGAATTGAGTATGGTGAATCATGGGCCTCCTGCAGAATCAACTTCCTGATCTCTAGGTCGTTAGGCACATAAACCCGGTCTTCAAACCATAGGGTATCGTGCTCATCCTCATGAAATCCTTTAACTTTACCTTTGCTCATGTTCTCCTTTATAGAGGCAACCTCCTTGTCAGTTTTCTGAGCTTCTCTGATCTTATCCATCAAAGTAGACTGAATCTCCAATGCTGCTACATAGCCTCTCGCAACTATCTCCAAACATAGCTCACGAAGATCCTCGGCTAACACCTTCGGTAAATCTCCCGTCATTAATGTGTTGACATGGCTCTTACAGCTCAACGCATCGGCTACTACGTTAGCCTTTCCGGGGTGATAATGCAATCACATGTCATAATCCTTGATGAGCTCCAACCATCTCCTTTGCCTGAGATTTAGCTCCTTCTGCATAAAAATATACTTCAAACTCTTGTGATCCGTGTATACTTCACAATGGTTTCCAATGAGAAAATGTCTCCAAGTCTTCAATGCATGCACTACGGCTGCTAACTCCAAATCATGCGTGGCATAATTCAACTCATGAGGTTTCAGCTGTCGTGAAGCATACAAAACAACTCTTCCCTCCTGCATAAGCACTGCTCCAAGTCCTCGACGTGAAGTGTCGCAATACACCTCATAATCCTTGCTCTGATCTGGCAGAATCAATACTGATGATGTAACCAAACGTTTCTTCAAGTCCTGGAAACTGGCCTCACATTCCTCAGTCCATTTGAACTTGGTATCCTTCTTCAACAACTCCATCATAGGCTTCGCAATTTTTGAGAAATTCTTAATGAATCTCCGGTAGTATCCTGCAAGTCCAAGAAAACTCCGGATCTCTCCAACTGTTGTTGGTGCTTCCCAATTTGTCACAGTGACAATCTTGGTGGGATCTACTACTATACCTTCTCCGAATATAACGTGTCCGAGGAATCCAACTTCCTTCAACCAAAACTCACATTTACTGAACTTGGCATATAACTGATGTTCTCTGAGCTTCTCAAGTACCAAACGCAAATGTTCCTTATGCTCCTCTTCGTTCTTTGAGTAGACTAAAATATCATCAATGAACACCACGACGAACTTATCCAAAAAATCCATAAACACCCTGTTCATCATGTTCATGAAATATGCAAGTGCGTTAGTCAGACCAAATGACATAACGGTATACTCGTATAGCCCATGCCTGGTGGTAAAAGTCGTCTTAGGTATATCCTGCTCTCGAGTCTTCAACTGATGGTATCCTGATTGCAGATCGATCTTGGAAAATACCTTAGCTCCTTGCAATCGATCAAACAGATCATTGATCATCAGCAGTGGGTACTTGTTCTTGATTGTTACTTCGTTCAATCCTCGACAATCAACAACCATCCTTAACGATCCATCCTTCTTCTCCACTAGAAGTACTGGTGATCCCCAAGGTGAAGAACTTGGGCGAATATAACCTTTATCAACTATCTCCTTAGATGCTTCTTAATCTCCTCCAAATATTTTGCGGGCATCCTGTATGGTCTCTTAGATATGGGCCCTGTGCCTGGCAAAAGCTCAATCAAAAACTCAATATCCCTATCCGGTGGCATGCCTGGCAACTCCTCCGAAAATACGTCAGGGAAATCCTTCACCACTGGTACTTCCTCCTACACAACTCCTGATAAGGAATTTACTTGAGTCCTCTTCGGCACATGCTGGGATACGTACTTGATCCTTCTTCCTTCTGGCGTTGTAAGAAAAATTGACTTACTGGCGCATTCAATGTTCCCTCCATACTTCGATAACCAATCCATGCCTAATATCACATCTAATCCTTGAGATTCCAATACTATTAGGTCCGAGGGAAATACATAGTTACCAATCCTTAATGGTAACCGATCACACCATAGACTAGCCATATACTCTACTCCAGGTGAGGTTACTAACATGGGTGACCTAAGGGCTTGGTTTGGCAGTTTATACTTATCCACAAATCCTCTTAATATGTATGAATGCGATGCACCAATATCAAAAAGAATGAGTGTAGTAAATGACTTAACCAAAAACTTACCTATTACTGCATCTGGCTGAGCTTCAACCTCCTCCACGTTAACGTGGTTCACCTGTCCCCTACTGAAAGGGTTCGGCTTCTTCCCAGAGCTTAAATTGCCATTTCCACTCTGGGCTTCAGGACATTCATTGGCGTAATGTCCAGTCTTCTAGCACTTATAGCAAGTGACTTGGCTCAGGTCTCTCTTGGCTAGCGTCGATGGGTTGGTACGGTTCTGGCCGTTGCTTCCTCCATTCCCGTTACCATTCTTGGGACCATTATGATTGTGCGAGCTGCCTCCTCCATGGGTATGCTGAAAGTGTCCTCCCGGTTTAGGGGTAAAACGTGGCTTCTGCTGAGCTCCAGAATTGTACTGCCCTTATCCATACTTCTTCTTGCGGTTTTCAATCTGCTGCTGCTTCCCTTCAACCATAAGAGCACGATCTACCAACTTCTGGTAGTTGTTGAAGCTTGCTACCATCAACTGCATGCTCAACTCATCATTCAGTCCTTCCAGAAACTTCTCCTGCTTAGCTGCATCGGTAGCAACGTCATCTGGGGCATAACGTGCTAGCTTACTAAAGTCATCCACATACTGGCCAACTGTCCGTCCTCCTTGGTGTAAGTTGCGAAACTCACGCTTCTTCATGGCCATAGCTCCTGCGAACAAATGGGCAGTACGGAAAGCCTGCTGAAATTTATGCCATGTCACCGTGGCTATAGGGTACGTGACAGTGTAATTCTCCCACCATGATGCTGCTGGTCCATCCAACTGATGTGCGTCAAAGCGCACCTTCTCAGCATCAGTACATCCTGTAGTGGTTAACTCCCTTCCAATCTTGCAGAGCCAATCATCTGCTACTATAGGCTCGGTGCTACTAGAGAACACCTGCGGATCCAGCCTAAGAAAACGGGTTAAGTGATCCACAGGTGGTGGCGGTGGTGGGTTGTTGTTGTTGTTCCCCCGATTTTGATTCTAGACTAGCAACTGCATCAACGTATTCTGCTGCTGGATCAACTGAGTGTGCTCCGGTGGGAAAGCAAATCCATTGTCACGTCTGGGAGGCATCTGGGGGGTTTAGAAAAGAGGAGAATATAGAATAGAATGAGGTCTAGAGGGAAAACACTACCATATGCACATGAGGCAAATGCAAACAAAATCACTTCATTCAATCAAACAAGGGCATACAACGGTCTATCTATCGTTACAAAAGTGCTCGGGCTATAGTAGATACATTGGGAAATACTACTACTGATATGGGGGTCGACTAGAAAAACCGCTCCGATGAAGGCTCCATGATATCTGCTCCGGCTTCATCAACATAGTCATCATCGCTATCGTCTGGGTCCGAGTCGGTGTCGTCGATGATGATGTAGTTCTATGGACAAGTGCAATCTTCGTCTTCTCCTCCAGTTGTGGGAAATCCCATGAATATTTTTAGCTTCTTCTTCAGATCATCGTTCTTCTCCACGAGTGTTGTTATTTCCTCCTCATATCCATCGCGTGTAGACTTGAGTTCTTCTTCCAGCTCCGTGATCTTGGTCATGGCCTTCTTCAGGTCTATCATGCCTGCACACATCTGGTTCTCCTGGCATCGAATGTGCTGGTTTAACTGCTGGATGAAAGCTGCAATTGATCTATCCTTCCTGGTGCTGATCATCTCCCATTGCTCATCTCGGCGCCCACAAATCTGGTATATAGTATCCTTGAGATCCTTGTAGTAGACTTCTCCAATGCGTCCCATAGTGATGTGGGCTGCCATGCTCTTTCCTAGACTCGAGGTTGGTGCATCAAAGGAAAACTCTATGGGCTCAGTGACGGGCATGAACGTCCTTCCTGGAACTTGAACTTGAATCATCCAGCGCTCCTCTTCAGGTAAAGTGGCGTTGTAGGTTCCGGTGAAGCTTGGTACTCCGATGTTCAGGTATCTAGTGACTTCCTTCAAGTGACGTCCAAATGGTGTATCTTCATCCGGTTGCGTGAACTTGTTCCTTGCATCCACCATCCTAAAAGAGTAGAAAAGATGAGGAGTCAGAAATGAGAAGAGGGAGTATTGATCTAGGGCTTTAGCTTAGTGTTCGTGTCCTACAGTTAACGTGTGCTCTGATACCATCTTGTAGCGACCAGACCTCTAACAGTCCGATCTCTGTGCTTTAGTGTCATCCCTAGATCAGTAATGCTGACACGCACAGTACTTGAAGGATTTATAACAGAGTAGCAATCACACACTTATTACATTGAATGTCTCAAAAGAGAACTTATTACAATAAATATGGCTTAAGGCCATGTAATAATGATAACAGCAGAAGGCTTGGAAGATAAGTGAGTCCATCAACTCCAATGGCATCACTGAGTATAGAACCACGACCTAAAGGCACCTTACTCGTCGTCTGAAAAATCTGCAACATGAACGTTGCAGCCCGAAAAAGGGTCAGCACATGGAATATGCTGGCAATGTAACACATAGAGAGTAATGGAAGAATAAAGCTATACTACATGCATATATGGCCGGTGGAAAGCTCTATGGTTACAGTTTTGCGTAAAGCCAGTTTTTCCTTACTGCAAAGGAATAAATTTTATTTAACTATCATGGTGGTTGTTAAACACTGAGAAGATAGACATCCTCTCAATCCCAATTACGTATCATCCTTAAAACCTAACAGTATTAATTTAAAGTAACATGATGAGATTCACATGATAATCCAAGTACTAGACACTCAAGACGTCCATAACCGGGGACACGACTAACCATGATTAGTTTATACACTCTGCAGAGGTTTGCGCACTTTTCCCCACAAGACTCGATCTCCTCCGTTAGGATTCTCGCACCACATGGTGTTTGAGAAATGGATGACCGAGACATAGTCTTTCAGAAGCGCTAGCACCTTACGATCGGGTAGACAGTACCAACCTACATCCCCTACATCTTCTAGTCTACCACTGTAAGAGTTCGCACGGCTTAATCGACTTTGCTAGAGCCCATAGTAGCTTGTGGCTGCACACGGAAGTTTCTAGTATGAATAAATCTCATGATCCCTTTCAGCCTGGGTGGCGGTCCATAAAGAAAAACAGGCAATCGCTGGAATACCCAGGTGCCTCAATCCACCCAGATGTGTGTTTAAGTTGCCACCTTAAATAAACCATTATTTTATCAATCTCACATCTGTCCTGGATACACTCTCCCAATCCACATCTACTATCATAGCATGGCATAATAAGCAAATATAGAAGTAACTCCCAAGGGTTGATAATAAAACATGTAATAGGTTCTGGCTCATCTACTTCCCAAAACCCACATATTAATCAGATCCTAATCGTGCAATTGTTTGAGGATTGATCTAATGCAATAACACTGGGTAGTAAAGAGGTATGATCAAAGTTTTACTTGCCTTGCTGATGATCCGTGAAACCTAGAGATTCGAAGTAGCAAGCGGCGCACTCCGGGTACTCTATCGAAAACAAACAAGCATAAAATAAGTACTCATCTAATGCACGGGTAAAACTCAAATAAGAAAACTAACCAGAAAGTTCAACTTAAGAACTCCGGTTTGCAAAACGAATCAAATCGACGAAGCAACGAAAGTCAAACGGGGAAAGAAACAAATTCCGTTTACTAATCTGGATCTAAGTCAAATTTTACAGATGCAAAAACTTGTTTGAGTTGGTTAAACGGAAAGAGGGTTTCGAGACGAAACTCCAGGAGCTTGAATCGCCTGATTCCGATAAACGAGCGAAAAGTTATACTAAAACGAAAATCGGATCAGAAATCGCGATCAGAAATAACCGCGGAAAAAATCCGAGAAAAAGAAAAACTGACGAACTGATTAACGAACGAAGTTCATTAACTAAAACTAAACGACGAATTCGTCCGTTAAAACGAACGAACGTGCGAACACTCGCTAAATAAATAAATCAGAAAATAAAACCGATCTATTTATATAAAAATAGAATATAGGGTTTTCTAAAAAAACCAGATCGGTTTCTTTAGAGAAACCAGGGCGGTGGGCGGCTACCTCGGCTCGGGCTCCGGCAAGGTCCGGCGGGGTTCCGGCGGGGCTCCGGTGG